>NC_041411.2:51438740-51486240 GCF_900747795.2 Erpetoichthys calabaricus
TGGGAAGGTTCACCACTGTTCCATGTTTTTGCCATTTGTGGATAATGGCTCTCACTGTGGTTCGCTGGAGTCCCAAAGCTTTAGAAATGGCTTTATAACATTTACCAGACTGATAGATCTCAATTACTTCTGTTCTCATTTGTTCCTGAATTTCTTTGGATCTTGGCATGATGTCTAGCTTTTGAGGTGCTTTTGGTCTACTTCTCTGTGTCAGGCAGCTCCTATTTCAGTGATTTCTTGATTGAAACAGGTGTGGCAGTAATCAGGCCTGGGGGTGGCTACGGAAATTGAACTCAGGTGTGATACACCACAGTTAGGTTATTTTTTAACAAGGGGGCAATTACTTTTTCACACAGGGCCATGTAGGTTTGGATTTTTTTTCTCCCTAAATAATAAAAACCATCATTTAAAAACTGCATTTTGTGTTTACTTGTGTTATATTTGACTAATGGTTAAATGTGTTTGATGATCAGAAACATTTTGTGTGACAAACATGCAAAAGAATAAGAAATCTGGAAGGGGGCAAATAGTTTTTCACACCACTGTATATACATATATATATGCACATATATATATATGTAATATATATATACACACACATATATATATATATATATATATACACATATATATATATATAATATATATATGCACATATATATATATATATGTAATATATATATATACACACATATATATATATATATAATATATATATATACACACATATATATAATATATATATACACACATATATATATAATATATATATACACACATATATATATAATATATATATACACATATATATATATAATATATATATATACACACATATATATATATATAATATATATATATACACATATATATAACTAGCAAAATACCCGCGCTTCGCAGCGGAGAAGTAGTGTGTTAAAGAGGTTATGAAAAAAAAAGGAAACATTTTAAAAATAACGTAACATGATTGTCAATGTAATTGTGTTGTCATTGTTATGAGTGTTGCTGTGTTTTATATATATAAAATACACACACACACATATAAACATATATATACATATACATATACACATATATATACATATCTACATATATATATATATATATATATATATATATATATACATATACACATCCACATATCAACATATATATATACACATATATACACACACACACGCTTTATGGGTGATGATTGTTTTACTCTTTTTATGTTTATTTTATTTTATTGTAGAATCAACTCCTATCTGCGCACAGCAGGGCAGCCGTGGGCGGATGCGTATGGTGTATTCACTCCATGTTATCGTGCATTGCGCTGTCAGTGGTATTTTGATAAAAGAATTTGAACAACATATAAGAAGCGTATAAATTATTAAACAGTAAAACATTAACATTTAAGAAGTAAAGTTACATTAAGTACTACTGCAGTGCCTTCGGGTATACCTCATTTTTTGTTTGCCCATTACATGCTTAAATGTATACATTTTTTGGTGCACCTACCCGAGAACACGCGACATATAACCGAGCGTGGGAGAAGCCTGGATTTTAAACACGCGTTGAGTTCATCTGCTGGTCTCCCTCGTGGAATAACTGGTAATGTTTGACTAAAATCTACAGCGAGTAAAACGACATTACCTCCTATTTTTTTTTTTACTATCTCTGAGATCTTGCTTTTTTCGGTTCAAGGCTTCATAAGCTCTTTTATGTTGTATGGTGTACTTATCCCAAACCATCATCTTTGAATGTTGCAAGACTTTCGCCTTGTATGTAGATCGGGGTAATTACATTCATTGCATTCCTAGTCTGAATCACAATCTGATTGTATGGGTGGTTACCTGGCACTGTAGGGTTGCCACCCGTCCTTTAAAATACGGAATCGTGCCGCGTTTGAGAATGAAATTGCGCGTCCCGTTTTGAATCAATACTGGACGGGATTTATCCCATATTTTTTTTATCATTTTTTTTTAAAGCAGCGTCTCATGCAAATCATCCCACACGCATTTTATGAAGATGCCTCCTTTCCTACTTTTGATTGGGTAATACTTGATGTCATCGTTAGTTTGATTGGTGTTTTTAACTGTCCAGTGAGGAGGGCGTGTCTTTTAAGTAGAGTCTGCAAAGTGTTGGCACTGAGATGTGGCGTCAGCGCCATAGTTGAAGCCCCTAACGTTGTGGTCAGCAAGTCGGCTAACATCCGCCATGTGCCGTCTTTCAGTTGCGAGAAGCAGATCATAGAATGGTTGAAACTGTTGCCCCTAACGTTGCGCCACTGTGTGTGGTTCGTTTATACCTCGTGTCTTCTCATTAAACTTTTATCTCGCGAATATGTTATTGCAATCCGCAGCGGGAGCGTTTCTATAAACTTAATTTAAACTTACGTTTTACACCGTGCTTTGTTTCCCTTATGAACATGCTTGTATGCTTAACTCGCTCCGTTCTCAATTGTTTAATTAATTTTTTGCTCTTCGCTGTTTGAGGCTCTTCCTCCATTTCCCCCTACTTCATTCTTTTATCTCGCGAATATGTTATTGCAATCCTTAACGGGAGCGTTTCAATAAACTGATTGAAAATAGTTTTGCATTTACCTTTTTAGCAAAAGGCGAGCTTTTAAGCCTGAGAAATCACCCCGTAAATGCACACGTTTAATTGGACATGTGTTAATATGTATGGTTACACAGTATTAAAAGACAGTGAACAACGTCAGTTACCTTTGTTCCCGCGTTTGATAAAAGGTGAGCTTTTAAGCCTGAGAAATCACCCCGTAAATGCACACGTTTAATTGCACATGTGTTAATATGTATGCTTATACAGTATTAAAAGACAGTCAAAAATTAACGTCATTTACCTTCGTTCCCGCGTGTGACTCGTGCTGTAAATCTCTTCCTTGTTTTTAGTTCACGTGATTACGTAGGAGGCGTGATGACGTGATACGTGACTCCGCCTCCTCCATTACAGTGTATGGACAAAAAATATGATCCAGTTATGACCATTACGCTTTGAATTTCGAAATGAAAGCTGCCTAACTTTTGTAAGTAAGCTGTAAGGAATGAGCCTGCCAAATTTCAGCCTTCCACCTACACGGGAAGTTGGAGAATTAGTGATGAGTGAGTCAGTCAGTCAGTGAGTGAGTGAGTGAGTCAGTGAGGGCTTTGCCTTTTATTATTATAGATATATATATACATATATATTATATATATATATATATAAATATGTGTGTATATATGTGTATATATATATTATATATATATGTGTATATATGTGTGTATATATATATATTATATATATATGTGTATATATATACTATATATATATGTGTATATATATATTATATATATATGTGTATATATATATATTATATATATATGTGTATGTGTGTGTATATATATATATATGTGTATATATATTATATATAAATATATACACATATATATATGTGTGTATTATATATATATATATATATATATATAATATATGTGTATATATATATATATATAATATATAAATATATATTTATATATAATATATGTGTATATGTATGTATATATATATATATATATATGACAGCAACACTCATAACAATGACAACACAATTACATTGACAATCATGTTACGTTATTTTTAAAATGTTTCCTTTACTTTTTCATAACCTCTTTAACACACTACTTCTCCGCTGCGAAGCGCGGGTATTTTGCTAGTATATATATATATATCTAAATCCCCGCGAAGTACTGCTTTTAAATTTTTATGAAGAAGAAAAGCTTTTTAAATTGAGGGAAAATATCCCTATAGCAATTTGTTAAGGATGTGTTTTTTTGTGAAGCAGCCTTAACACAGCTTTTCCGCTGTTTTATAAACGAACGCCATATAAGGTCTTCCTTTTTCCTTGCTTCGCCAAGGAAAGAGCCTTTTTATTAAATCCAAGGGTTCTTCGCTTTTTTTTTTGTTTGTTTATTACGATTGTTATAGTTCTGTTTGTATACGACGTTGTCAGTTCAGCACTCAGGTTGTAATATGACCAAGCCGTGCAAGCTTACTGTTAAGAATGCAACGTATAGTTGTACATGAGAAAAGCAATCTTGCCTCAAATCAATGGCAAACTTTTGTAGGTCTATGAACTTAATTTAAAGTTTAGGTTTACACGGTGCTTTCTTTCCGAAGTACCTGCACTCATGAATATGTCTGTATGCGTCAGTCGCTCAAATCCCCGCGCTTCGCACCGGCGAAGTACTGCTTTTAAATTTTTATTAAGAAGAAAAGAAAACCTTTTAAAATTGAGGGAAAATATACCAATAACAGTTTGTTAAGGATCTGTTTTTTTGTGAAGCTGCGTTCACTCGAGTGATCACTTCGAGATGACTTGCTGGCTAACCATAAGCGTTACCTGGTAGGTAACCACCCATACAATCAGATTGTGAATCAGACTACGAATGCCGTGAATGTAATTACCCCGATCTACATGCTGTCAAATAAACGAACCACACGCCGTGGCGCAATTTTAGGGGCTTAGCCTCTAGCGCTGACGTCCGAGGTTCGATTCCCGTAAGGGAGTGAAGTGAGTGCTTCGCACAGGCGAAGTACTGCTTTTAAATTTTTATTAAGAAGAAAAGAAAACCTTTTTAAATTAAGTCTTAAAAAGAGGTGTAAAGATATTGACAACAAGCTACGCAAACCCACCAAGACATGCAATCGTTTAAATCAAATCGCGAGTCGAAAAACACCATCCCATAATATTAGTTAACGATTAACACATTTCTATATGTATTGTAAGCATACAATACAACTGATAATATGTTGCGCTTATTTATCTGGTGTACTGACATTTTTGCGCGTTTAACGGCTGAAATCTAACGTGGTTTGTGCCCTTCAGAATGAAAAGAGTTTGCATTTACCTTTTTAATAAAAGGCGAGCTTTTAAGCCTGAGAAATCACCCCGTAAATGCACACGTTTAATTGCACATGTGTTAATATGTATGGTTACACAGTATTAAAAGACACTGAACAAGTACAAAGTATTAAAAGACAGTCAACAATTAACGTCATTTACCTTCGTTCCCGCGTTTGACTTGTGCTGTAAATCTCTTCCTCGTTTTCAGTTCACGTGATTACGTAGGAGGCGTAATACGTGATGACGCGATACGTGACTCCGCCTCCTCCTTTAGAGTATATGGACAAAAAACAGGTTCCAGTTATGACCATTACACGTAGAATTTCGAAATGAAACCTGCCTAACTTTTGTAAGTAAGCTGTAAGGAATGAGCCTGCCAAATTTCAGCCTTCTACCTACACGGGAAGTTGGAGAATTAGTGATGAATGAGTCAGTCAAACAGGTTCCAGTTATGACCATTACGCGTAGAATTTCGAAATAAAACCTGCCTAACTTTTGTAAGTAAGCTGTAAGGAATGAGCCTGCCAAATTTCAGACTTCTACCTACACGGGAAGTTGGAGAATTAGTAATGAGTGAGTCAGTCAAACAGGTTCCAGTTATGACCATTACGCGTAGAATTTCGAAATAAAACCTGCCTAACTTTTGTAAGTAAGCTGTAAGGAATGAGCCTGCCAAATTTCAGACTTCTACCTACACGGGAAGTTGGAGAATTAGTGATGAGTGAGTGAGTCAGTCAGTCAGTCAGTGAGTCAGTGAGGGCTTTGCCTTTTATTAGTATAGATCACTCCTTCCAGAGGACTTGAAAAAACTCATGTGGAACACGGGTGGCAAATCTAGCCACTAGAGGGTGTGACAGATAGGGGGCGCTATTGCTCCCTTGAACCCTCAGACTATACGCCAGGTCAAAGTCCAATAGTTGACTTTATTATTATAACGCAGTGCATAAAGCACCCTCCACTCCACAATACTCAAATAAATACACAATACTCTAATAATAAACAATCCTCCACTCCCAGACGCATTGCCACCCTTCCACCCAGCTCAGCGTCTAGGATCTCCCACAGTCCTTTTATAGTCCGTGACCCGGAAGTGCTCCTGAACCCCTGTCCATGTGACTTCTTAGCACTTCCGGGTCAGATCCAAAATTCTTCTTTTCATCCCGGAAGCACGTCATTCCTTCTGTCGCTGTGACTAAGACGTACTTCCGGGTTACAGGGCACGTAAGAGTCTCTGGGCCTCCCTGCAGCGTCCTCTAGCGGGCCACATGGTATCCAGCAGGGCTGTGGATAAAAACTCCATTGTCCAGGTTTCCCTGCTGTCCTTCAGGGCACCTCCATGCTGCAGGGAGGGCTCCATCTGGTGGCCTGGGGGTATTGGCCAGGATGAAAGGCCGGCCATATCCCACAAGGGCTAAAGATCTAGCCACCATGGTGCAGACCAGCCCAACGTGGTGCCCCAAGCCCGGATAAACAAAGAGGGCTAGTGTCAGGAAGGGCATCTGCCTTTAAAACCTAGCCAAAACTTTAATGATGGAATCAATCCAATCAGTTTCAGAACTGCCAGATGAGCAAAAGGCAAGATTGGGATAGGTCTAAGCATACTAGGCCTTTGTGATGGAAATGGACTCTTCATATGTGAAACATAACTGCTCTGGAAGGGAAGAAACAGGACGTTGTACAGGAGAATAGAAAATACCAGCTAGGTATTAGAACAATGTTGGTGAGAACAGGCCATTTAGCCAAATAAGTTTAATAATCCTAATTCCCTAAATTCTCCAAAATAGCATCAAGTGAAGTTTTGAAGATCGCTGAAGTTTAAGAAACTACCTGTAATTTATTTCATGTGCCTATGTTTTTAGTGCAAAGAAAAACAGACTAACATTCAAAGAAAATATGCACATAAGTTTCTAACTTAGTCCCTGTGTTCTTCACAGGAATTTATTATGAAGTAACAGCAGTGATCCACTGTAATAATTCCTTTCATAATTTTATACCCTTTGATTGTGTCACCTCTTAATTTAAACAGTTATGCAGCTAGAGAGCAGACTTTTAATGGTGCTCCTATAGCATGTGGTAAGGATTGGTGGGGGGAGGCCTGCTCTCTTCAGTCTCTACAAAAAGTACAGACACTGCTGAGACCTCTTGGCTATGGAGGAGGAGTTGTGGAGTACTCTACACATTATGCTATATAATCAAATATCCTATTAGCCATAATGTGTACTGTACATTAAACTTTCAAACCTCCCATTCTGTACTCAAATCTAAGATTCTTACTTCCTACATGAAAAGTCGGAGTTGTTGTATAGTTGGAATTTCTCTTACTGGAGTATCAGAAGCTGTAGTAGAAACAACAGTTCTCTCCAACTGTATGTTTAACTCAATTTCAATTTCTACTTCCTTTCTGTAATACCTTTCATTATTTATGTTAAATTTCATCTGCCGAATCCTATATGCTATCAAAGTCCCTCTGCAAAGATTCAGTTGAATCTATTTTATCTGCCCTTCCTCCTAGTTTAGCATTATGTGCAAACTCGACCAGCTTTTTGTTGATATTTCTATCCAGATCATTTATGTACATTAAAATGAGCAGCAGACTCATCTCTGATCCCCAAGGGACACCACTTCTAACATCACCAAATTCTGAAAAGGTTCTTCTCACTATAAACTCTTATTTCCTGTGTTTAAGCCAAATTTGTACACATCTGCACAAAGCAACCTGAATGCCCACTTCTTTTAGTTTGATGCATACCCACTCATGTAGTACCTTATGAAAAGAATTCTAAAAATCAAGGTGAATAATATCATATTTACCTATCTGGTCATATGCTTTTTTTTGCTTTTTCTTATAGTTCCAAAATATTAGTGAAACATGACCTCTCCCATCTGAACCCATGCTAATTGCCGATATACATTTTTTTGACATGTGACATTTCTTGACACTTTTCCCTTAAAAATTGCTTCCATTAATTTACTCTTCATGCATTTTAAGCTTTACTTGAACCTGCCCAATAACCCTTTTATATAATGGGATAATAATTGCTAGCTTCCTATTCCTAGGAATTTCTCTAGTGTGCAGAGATTTTCATGAAATAAACATCAAGGGTTTACAGTATATACAGTAGCAAACAAAAGTTTTGGTGCCCTTGTTTAAAATGTCTATTACTGTGAACAGCTAAGTGAGCAAAAGATAAACTGATCACCAAAAGGCATAAAGTTAATGATTACACATTTCTTTAATACATTAAGCAAGATTACATTTTTATTTCCATCATTTACCGGTACAAACTACTAAAAAAATGAAAAGGGCCTGAAGCAAAAGTTTGGGCACCAGACATGACCAGTACTTAGTAAGATCCCCTTTGGCCAGTGTCACAGCTTGTAAACGCTTTTTGTAGCCAGCTAGTCTTTCAATTATTATTTGTGGTATCATCACCTTGCCCTTGCAAAAGGCTTCTAATTCTGCAAGATTCTTGGGCCGTCTTGAATGCACTTCTCTTTTGAAAACTATCTTCAGATTTTCAATGATGTTTAAGTCGGGGGACTATGAGGGCTATGGCCAAACCGCCAGCTTGTGCCTCTTGAGGAATTCCATTGTAGATTTTGAGGTGTGTTTCAGATCATTATCTTGTTGTAGGACCCATCCTCTTTTAATCTTCAACTTTTTTTTTACAGATGGTGATGTTTTCTTTCAGAATCTACTTGTATTTATTTGAATGCATTCTTCCCTCTACCAATGACATGTTCGCTGTGCTGCAACACAAGCCTAAAGCCTGATTGATCCACACCCATGCTTAATAGTTTTTCACTCTAAAAATACCTTTGTATACATAACTTGTGGCCAAAAATGTCTATTTTGACTTTATTAGTCCACAGGACTTGTTTCCAAAATACATCAGGCTTGTTTAGGTGATCATTTGCAAACTTCAGGCACTAAATTTTGTGGCTAGGATGTAGGAAAGATTTTCTTCTGCTGATTCTACCATGAAGGTCAGGTGTTGCGGCACAGTAGAATAGTGCACCACCACTCCAGAGTCTGCTGAATCTTCCTGACGTTCTTTTGCAGTCAAAGGGTTTTTTATTTGTCTTTTTACCAACAAGCAGTTCTTTCAGAAAGCTTTCTTGGGTCTTCTAGACCTCAGCTTGACCGTCACCGTTCCTGTTAATTGCCCTTTCTTTATAAAATTACTAACAGTGGAAACAACTACCTAAAACACTGCTGTCTTCCTATAGCCTTCCCCTTCTTTGTAAAAATCTAATTATTTTATTTTACAGCATGCTAGGCAGATGCTTAGAGGAGCCCTAATTGTTATAATAAGGATTGAGGAGTCAGAGAATTTACTGTATACAGCTTTGCAAGTTGCATCACCTGGGTTTTCCTAATGATGACTGTGAACAAGCCATAGCCCTAATGAGCTAATTAAGGCTGAGGTCTGAGACCTTAGGAAAAGTTATCTGAGACCTCAAATATCTTGGGTTGCCCAAACTTTTGAATTGTACTCCTTTCCTTTTTTTTTCACTGTACACTTGTACAAAACAAAAACAATACACAAATCTTGCATAAAATGCTGAAACAATTTGTGTCTTTAGCTTTATGCCTTTTGTTGATCAGTTCGTCTTCTGGTCACTTATATATTCACAGTAACAGACATTTTAACCAAGTGTGCCCAAACGTTTGCATGGTACTGTATATATACTGTATACTCACTAACCTCTTTAACCTCTTAAGATAAATGTTACACTCTGGTGATTGTTGGATTTCAGCCTATTTAATCTAAGAAGCACTTCTTCCCTTACAATTTCCAGATCACTCATAACCTCCTTGGCAGAGGTGATTTGAGGAGCTCTGGGGGCCCCACACAGAAAACTCTATAGGGTCCTCCACCTCAACCTTCCCTGCATCTTGACATGGTAAAATTTATTACCATTTTAGCGCAAAGTCTAAATGAATAAGATCAACAGGGAGGATTAATAAATAAAAATCCTTTATCTTAATTTTGTGAAAAATTAATAGATTAGAATAATAGATTATTAAATAAAACACCAAAATAAATACATTTGCATAGAAAACAGAAAAAGAACAATAATAGCATAAAGAAAAATTTAAAAAATCTAAATTAATTAATAAATAAATTAGTAAATAAAATGCAAATAAATGTAAGGTATACATGGCAATAAAAAATAAATACAAACTGCATTTTGCAAAACTTAAAAAATAAAAGGGATTAAAAAAAACTCACTTGTGATGGTATTACTGTAACTTTCAAAATCATTGTTTGTGGGCTTTGGCTACAGCAAATGCAGCCACAACATCCTCCAAGTCCAAAGACAATTGGACCCTGTGCTTGTTTGAAATTAAATTTTGGAGAAAAAGCCTCTCCTGGCACTTGGTAGATCTCATGTAAGATTTAAACAGCTTTAAAGACAAAAAATCTTATCTTGCCAGAGGAAGCAGTGACAGGAATGCTGAGGGACTAAATTTTGACTTCTCACTGTGTGGCTGAATTGCTGCTGCTGATTTTAGCCATACACTGGGTACAGTGGAGCCAGGAAAGACTGAAGCCAAATCAGAAAAAACCAAGTCAATCCAGTTATTGCATCCAGATATGAAATCAGTTCTGATGACATTAAATGTTACTAAAAGTGTACCATTCGTCACAAACATTCTTGCAACAGAGATTGGGGTTCCCCTTAGCGAGGTTTGCAATTGTGTTGTTGTAGTGTGTCAAAGCTTTGCTTCAATGGAGGTCCTCGCAGATTTTCTATTGCAATGAGTATCTATGTAAAAGAATGCCCTCTGGTGCTCTAGGCAATTGCCTGCCTTGCCTGTTCTTTCACTGCGCCTCTGCTGCTTGGCAGTCCCTGCTACCTTTGGGGACTTTTTGGTTTCTTCACATGTGTAAGCCTCAGAAAAATGCAAGTTCAAAACATCTGCTATTTCATCATGTTCATATTTTAATTCATCCTTTCCATTCCAAATACATTTCACCTCCTTCTTGACTGTTCTTTTACTATTAAAATACTGAAATCTCTTTATTTAAAAATACTAGGGGGCTCCACCCACTGCTTGCCAACCCCCATGTTTGGTTTACCGGATATACAATACAATACAATTTATTTTTTGTATAGCCCAAAATCACACAAGAAGTGCCGCAATGGGCTTTAACAGGCCCTGCCTCTTGACAGCCCCCCAGCCTTGACTCTCTAAGAAGACCAGAAAAAACTTCCTAAATAAAAACCCTTGTAGGGAAAAAAATGGAAGAAACCTTGGGAAAGGCAGTCCAAAGAGAGACCCCTTTCCAGGTAGGTTGGGCGTGCAGTGGGTGTCAAAAAGAAGGGGGTCAACACAATACAGTACAATACATAGAACAGAATAAATCCTCAATACAGTATAAAAATAAAAATTCTAGAAGTACAGAGTAGAATTTCACATTAGATGATATCACATAATATGATTTGGATTTGTTTTAAGTCCTGGAGACCTCATTCATCAAGCTGCTTCCCCCATTTTACCATTTCACATCTGAAATAGCGCTAATCCGATGAAAGGACCCCTCATTCCCACATCCCCAGTCATCAGGGATGACTTTACCTTAGGCAGGCAATCTACAATTTAAAGAGATTGTTATTTTCTTGGGAACTGTTGCATATGCATTATTTTCACTTTTACTTTAAAAACTTTTGTAAAAACAATACTTGTCCTTTATTTCCGGCCATGTGCATGGTTACATCTCTTTCTTGTCAGACGTATAATGCTGCTCGTGTTGTGAAGGGGGGGGGGGGGGGGGGTGTCTGAACACACGCTAAGGATATGTCTTTGGATCATTTGCTGTCTTTCTGCTGCTTGCGAGCTGTCTCCTCTGCCTGCCACATGTCGTTGTTTTAAGAGCTTGGAGCACATGATGCTTGTCTGCCAAAAGCAATCCAACAACTGCTTGGTCTCGCGTGACGTTGTAAAAACAATACTTGTCCTTTATTTCTGGCACCGGGCGTGGTTAAATTCTTTCTTGCAGGACGTATAATGCTGCTCGCGTTGTCGGGGTGGGGGTGGGCAGCTGTTGCGCTGCCCTTCGATCTTTTTAAAGCCTGTACAGCCGCTGTTCTTTTTTGCTACGGCCCTGGGACAATCTCTTGGCACCAAGTCTCATATTTACGGTCCCCGCGAGACGCACCGTGGCAAGTCTCTTTGGTCTCGTGGGTCTTTTAAATGTCTTCCGAGAAGATCATGTATCGTCGCATTGCTTTTGCTTTCCAGGACAGGATTTCTTTTTATAATAGAGAGACAGATTAATTTCCAAGTTGGGACAGGATGTAAAATGCAAATAAAAAAGAAAGCAGTGATAATTTGTAAATGTTCTTTTACCCATGATTAGCTGAAAACAGTACAAAGAAAATATATGTTCAGTTTAAACTAATCAACTTCATTTACTTTATACACTCATTTTATATATGATGCCTGCAACATATTCCAGAAATGTTCAGACATAAGTATATTTAGACATTGTCTAGATGGCAACATTTATTGCTCCCAAATATGTATATACACTTCAGCATTAGCAGTGACTTCACAGATGTGCAAGTTTACTTTGCCATTCACACTAACCCACCCCCATACCATGGCAGAAGTTGGCTTTTGAACTTGGCGTTATAAATAATCAGGATGATTCTTTTCCTCTTTGGCCCAAACAACATGATGTATATTTTCTCCAAAAACAAGATGAAAGGTGGAGTTATCAGACCTCAGCACACATTTCCATCTTGTGTCAGCCCATATCAGGTGAACAGTCCAAAAAGTCAACAGCTCTTTTGGTTGTTGCTGATGTAAGGATTCTGATTTGCATAGTATAGTTTTAACTTGCATTTGTAGATGCTTTAATGAACTGTGGGCACTTCTGTAGACCCTGCAGTTTCTCAAGAGCCTCCAGTGCTGGAACCAGGATCCAGTGATTCACAGCCCCTTTTGCAAAATCAAAGAACATTGAGCCACTTTCACCATGGTCAGCAGATCCATAAGGACCAAGACAATCCTCATAGCCAGCCCTGTCAGTGCCAGTGGTTGCATTGAAGTCACCCATGACCAGAGGAGTGTCACCTCGTGGGGACCCATCAACCACAGAATAAAGTTGCAAATAAAATGTCTCCCTCACCAAGACCTCACTCACCGCGGTCAGAGCATACACTGACACAACAGACAAGGAACCCAGGCAGTGCCATAATCTGAGTCTCATAATGCGCTCGTTGAATGGAGTGACATCGGACGCAATTGGAAGAAGCCGATCTGCAACAGCAACAACTACTCCCCGAGTATGACATCCATCAGAGCGACCAGACCAATAAAAGGTGTATCCACGTACAGAGATCTGGTCAGTCCCAGGTCTGCGCACCTCAGAGAATGCCACCACTGAAATACAGGAGTTTACACAGCTCCTCTGACAGCAGAGAAAGATGATCATCATGCCGGAGAGACAAGACGTTCCACGCACCTACCGGATGGGCTGCCTCAAATTGGGACTTGAGTGCTGTCATGTAGTGGGCGACACCTCAGCACAACAGTTCTGATCCACGACAGGCCTGAACCCATTGGCTCTCCGATGGTTTTGACTCTTGTAGGGATGGGGCTCCGGAGGGCTTTACCCCATTCCCTTCATGATACGAACAGCCTTCCTATGGGTGGCTGCAGCAGAGCTACTCCCATGGAGAGCAAAAAGGAGTCCTTTCTGTCATCTCACAGCTGTGGGAAGTTTTTATTTTTGTGGCTGAAGTGCCAATCTTGCCACCAACCCTATGATTTCCCTTTAAGCTGTAGGACCGCTTGCAGGGCTGGATGCAGTTTAACGTCATACCCAGGACAGACCACACAACACACAATTCTTTTTCTCCTCCATAACCTCCAGGGAAGCTTTGTCTCCCTCCTCCCGACTCAGGCTCCCTGAGTAGTGTCTGCAGGCTCCTTTTATACGGCATCCTGAAGATCTCCAGGTGCTTGTTGGCAGGTGTGGTGGAAAAGCTGCACTCCAGGGCTCAGCAACTGCTGCAGCACCCCCTGGCGGTGCCTGTGGGTCCCAACTGGGCTGTATCCAACTTCAACTCCCATGGAGCCCTGCGGGTGTCTGAGGCACCACTGCAACCCAGGGGGGTTGCCATCTAGCATTTCTGGGGAGGTAACGTATGTGTGTGTGTGTATATATATATATATATATATATATACATATATATATATATATATATATATATATATATACATATATATATATATATATATACATATATATATACATATATATATATATATATATATATATATATATATATATATATATATATATATATATATATATATATATATATATATATATATATATATATATATATATATATATATACAGTGGAGTCTCACTTATCCAGCCTTCGCTTATCCAACATTCTGAATTATCCGACGTCCCCACCACAAAAAAAAAACGCATCAATTGGCAACAAGAACTGCAAGTTGCGAGCGTAGTCTATTTTTTGTTGCTAAGTTCATTTTTTCATTTAAATTTTTCTGTTGTTTTGTTGTAAAACATGATTACAGTGGATTATGTGGCCAGTCCTCTCTGGCGTGTGTGCGCGTGTCTCTCTTCCTTTCGTGCGTGCGTCTCTCTTTCTCTCGCGTGTGCGTGTCTCTCTTTCTCTTGCACGTGTGTGTGCATGTGTCTCTCTTTCTCTCTTGTGTGTGCGTGCGTGTCTCTCTCTTTCCCTCGTGCGTGCGTGTCACTTTCTCTCGTGTGTGTGTGTGTGTGCGTGCATGCGTCTCTTTCTCGCACGTGTGTGTGCGTGCGTCTCTCTTTCTCTCGCACGTGTGTGTGCATGTGTCTCTCTTTCTCTCTTGTGTGTGCGTGCGTGTCTCTCTCTTTCCCTCGTGCGTGCGTGTCACTTTCTCTCGTGTGTGTGTGTGTGTGCGTGCATGCGTCTCTTTCTCGCACGTGTGTGTGCGTGCGTCTCTCTTTCTCTCGCACGTGTGTGTGCGTGTGTCTCTCTCTCTCGCTGCACAGGGAATGCACAGGGAGAGACTGAACACATGCGGAAATCATCGGCGCGCACAAACCGAAAGGGAAACTGGCTTGTTCGTATACCGAGTGTATGGTAGTAAACAGAGGCAAAAGTTTGGCGAACTTTTTGGTCATAACCCGATTTGTGCGTGTTCAGAGACATTCGTGAACCGAGGTTCCGCTGTATTAGGTTCGTGATGTGTTAAATTACAACACAGTTTGATGTTTAATAGGCTTTTTCTTAACACCTCCCATTATTCGATATTTTCACTTATCCGACGTTCTGCCGGCCCGTTTATGTCAGATAAGCGAGACTCTACTGTATATATATATATATATATATATATATATATATATATATATATATATATATATATATATACACACACATACATATACACTTAAACACACACACATATACAAACATGCACATACACACAAAGGATTCAAACTCACCTTTACGCATAGCATTGACTCTGGGACTGCAGATCTTTATCCTGCCCTGAAGTTGCCTCAAGGAAGCTGTCATGGGTGCATGTGGACATGCTCACAAGACTTAGGCAGAGTATTTTTCATTTAGACTTTGTTCCAGTGCACATTACGGTAACCATAATGTCATCTGTTTGATTGGGTTAGCTTCAGTAATTAAAGCTCTTCACTGGCAATGCCACAGAAATGAATATGATCCAACCGTAAATGTTGAAAGTTATTCATTACCATTTTTGATTTATATTACCAAAAATATGGTAGACATACATTGTCCTTCTATATAGCTTCTTCATATTTCCTAGACAAACACAAACTAATTTCTCCATCTGCTTCATAAACAAAATTAATTAAATTCCATCTAAACTGGTAAAGTGCACATTAATAACATAATCTGAAATTCAGTTAACAAATATTTTAAAGTGTGTGAGTCTGTCAAACATAGGCAACTGAAAAATAGATATCCGTGGTAAAAAAAAGAACAAGGATTAGGCACTAAAGATGGCTAGAATCTCATAATATAAATAGATGGAGGAAAACAACTTCCCCATAACAAAATTTGTTAATCTGATTTGAAGTTATTTGCATCTACTGTCTACACAATCATTCATGTACAGTTAGTTGCAATGTCATTTGAGCATTCCTTATCTCTCACAACAATATAATTTTCTTACGTACACATATACCCAGGCTAAAAATAATGCTTTTAACACAAAACAACTGTGACCAGAAAAATGATACTAAATTACAATATTTGCATTACCTTCTCAAATCATTAGCTCCTTGGGTTTTATTCCTTGTTGCCTGTTCATACAAAATATCACAAATGCACTTTCAGTCTCTAGCCTGCTTTCACATATTAAAAAGTTACATTGCATTATTTTTGAGCTGTTCAATAAACATTTCTACCACACTTCTTAAGTTATACAGTACAACATAATGGGCCACTGGGCTTGGAATATACATAATTTCTGGCAACCTGTAGTTAATTTTTGCCCACTCAAAGTGAGCATGAGTGATATTTCTGAAATAAAGCATGTTATTTTTTGCATTAAGCTGATAAATGTCAGTATTACAACACACAGGATATCCTGGTGTGGGCAACTCAGTTAACTGGTGGTAAAAAATGGGAAGATTAAATTTTAATATATTTCTAATTTAAGTTTAATCTAAGATCTCCATTACAGAAACTCCTCAACACTGCCTAAAGTATGCATTTTTCTATAATGTGTGCTCAGAGAATGTTGATGATTTTGACAAACAGAGACAGGCACAAATAAAATATACTAGCAGAAACTATGTTTTCCTTTGCACCCCTTTCTTCCATTTATTCAATGTTTATTCTTTTTCCTTGAAAGCCGCTTCAATGTGTGCAGATGCCAATCACGCAAACTACTGACACGCTTAAGGTCTGTCAGTTAGTCAACGATTGATTTTATTAAGTAAATGCTGGCTTTCACTAAAAGTCATGCCCATATTCTAGATCAGGTTTTCAACATTCGTTTCCCGCCAGCTTCTCATAGTTCTAACTACTTCTCCTGACATTTTAATAGAGTATTATCACTGCATGTATACAGTATGTTAATTCCTGTTCACTCATTTATAGTCTATTAACTGTTACAAAGTCTCCCATGGCATGTCAACTATACTGCAATCAGCAGTCTCTGTCCATTGCGTTCAATCAATGTGTTGACTTCCAATACAATACTTCGATTTTTTAGACCAAAGCAAACTTTTGCAGAGGTGAACACTGACTTGCTTAGCTGTTTGCATCAAAGACTGTAATGTACTACACTGACAGTAATGTATCAATGTATTTAGTCGAATACACTTATTTAACATGTTTAATTTGTAGTGAGTTTTCAAATCTAATCTGCAAAAACACAGGATTTCAGATCTAATCTCATTAAGACTAGACTTCAAATTAGAATGTTGTTCTTCGCACGGCGTACCACAAGCACATAGAATAAATTACCAAGCAGCGCAGCAGGGAGTATGAGCTGCAAACTTATAAAACTTTAATTGATGGACATATTAGATGAACAGGATTGATGAGCTTGTTATAGGAAATGGTCTATTCTCATCAAAAATTCTTCTTCTATTCTATTCTAATATTCTAAAGCCCAAAATGTTATAACCAAATATATCCAGATATAAAGACAGTTTTAGGCCTTATGTATGCTACAATCCACCCAATCTAATTACTATTATTTAAACAGAGGAGAAACAAAACTCAATATCACCAAAAAATGCAGTAAAAGAAAGAAGTCTTATGTTCTTTAAACTGTCTCCTGATCTTTGCTGTAAACTAGCACCAATTAACAGCTTTGGCTACTGGCAAATTAAGGAGACTGGTTGTTAGACACACACATGAGACTGCATGTGGTAGAAAGACATCAACAGACATAAGGAATTTGCTGTTTAGGTGACTCAGGTAGCTGCACAGACAAGAGCAAAGAAGGTGCCACCAATCTGTGGGAAGGGCCATTTGCACTAGCTGAAAAAGGATTTTTTAGCAGTTAGCTGGGTTCAATACCCATACAGAAAACAGGTAAGAAACAAACTCCAAATGTAAGAGTTGGATATCTTGGATATCTAAATGGCAAGTGGCTAAGCAAAAACATCTGCTGGCAAATACTTACCTGCCTTGATAGGACTACACTGATGTTCTACTGAGACATATGTTGGGTCAGAATAACAGAACACTTGCCACTCAGCAAGCCAGTCACTTGAGAAGACGTGGCAATCTAGACAAAGCAGCACAAGTGCCATTCGCCATAAATTGGCCAGCCGGACAAAAACATAAACCAAAGAAAAAAAACTGTTAGAAATTTCCTCCAAAACCTACTGATCCATCCCCGCAAGTCCCAAATCTGTTGCTTTTGCTATAGCCATTTAGCTGGGGATGCAGACTGCCCGGATAGCAGTATGTTGACATTGAAATTAGTAGCAGTTTATACAGTTTAACAACTAACTAAAAAATGCACCATATCTGTAAACTTCATTATACTGCTAACTGGTAAGTGGATATTTCTGGACAGATTTTCCATCAGAAACCTTTTTTTATTATTATTATTATTATTCATACTGTATGCCTGCATAGTTACAAACTAGAGAATGTTTACCACATCTTAAAAACAAAACTAAAAAGGTTAATTTGCAAAAGTTACAGACATAGCACTATTAAGAATAATGTGGACAACATGATTATTACTGAAATCTTAGAGTTATTTACTTTTAAAATGGGGGATATCTTCAATCTTCAGCAGAGTCTTCCTGTATATATTTTACTGAAGTGTGTGCATCCTCTGCCATACTTTTGTCTGAAAAAATATTGCAGACAAGCGAAGTATGAATAATATGTAGTTGTAAAATCTACTTACCATTGGAGATTGCAAGGCTTATGAGCAGCTGAGTAAACATTATCTAGTTAGAGCAAAAAAAAAGGTCAGTTGTTTTATTTCAGTGCCAATTTTTGATTTCTTCTTAAAAATACAGTATTTCTGGACAGTGGTTTAACTCTCCTTAATGTCACTGATGATCACATCTGCTCAGGCCCGAGTATCACATTTCTTTTTTCTTTTACAGACTTGGAAGGCAAACTTTATTGTAGAAGTTACATTGTGAACATGACCCTGATGATGCATTGCTGGGTGGTTCCATCTTCTGTTTTCGCTAACAAACTGCTCAACATATATCCTTGAACAATGAGTCCTTTGGAATGGCAAAACAATTTTTTTCTTTGCCTGAAACAGTGAAGTTCTAAAGCATGTCTTTCAGGGTAGTTAGAGAATGGAGTGTATTCTTCAAATGGGCAGTCAAGAAAATGGAGCACGAGAGGACACCTTAGAGGGCTATGTGGTTTGAGAAAATGTTTAAGGTGTATAAGACATTGACACAGAATTGCTGCAGTATATTTGAGAAATGAATACTGAGTGGCTCTGGTTTCTGTGAAGTTTTGAAAGTTGCAAAGCACTTGGTTCAATAGGAGTCTATGGCTTCATGTAGACAGCAAAGACAGAAGTGGCACATTCAGCCAATAAGGTATTTTTCCAGTTTTAAACAGCTCACTGTCATACAGCACATAAACCACACAATATGATGTTCATATTCAGCCTTAATTAAATTATTTGCATTTTATGTGTTACTCTTACAACCTCAACAGCATGGCATTGTATTTCTTCAGCTGCAATAACTATCTTTTGATCCTATACAAGTGCACTACTTTAATAAGAAAACACTACTAGTGCCAAACCAGCATTACTTAACATTGACTCAAACCACAAATATACCACATTGTTTCCAATTTAAGACAATTTCAAATTTAAGATGCACCCTCCTTTTAAAACATATTTTGAGGAAAAGAAAATGACTGGTAAATATAAACACATACTAAGATCTTTTTTTTCTTTTTGTGTAATCAATTTCACTTGACAAGCTCATGCGTATTGAAACTGTTTACTTTTCACAAGACCATGTGTGCTGAAGCACTTTCCTCTTCACAAGCCCTTATGCCCTTAATTACTTTACCTTTCATAAGCTTGCATAAGCTCATTTCCCACATTTATGTAACTGTTAAGATGGACTCCAAGTTTAAATTTAAAATTATTTGAAAAAGTGCATACTAAATTGGAAGCAATAAAGTATTTATAATAACCCACTTACACTACTTCCCTGATCACACACAAATTTAAGACACTCAGGCACGTTGCGTCAAGGTAAAAAATATGTAGCTAAATTATTACTTTTTAAAATTGTTAATGCCAAACTCCCATCTTCCAACTTTTCCTTGATTCCTTCTCTCACATACCGAGACTGTTCTGCAGAGCGAAAGGACCATGTTCGACCTCGGATCTGCTTCTTCATCCGGTGAGTACCATTCTTGAATGGCAGTTTGATGAGTTGCTAAAAAGAGGGAAAGAAATCACCAATACTTCTGTGTGAACTGATTGCAACAGTTTATGACTGGGACCTGCTGCAAGGATGTAATGGTTGGGTTCCAATATAACACAGTGCACATCCTACACTTTGTTTTTAGTTTAGAAGCTAAAAAGTATATATGGCATATAACAGCAAAACACAAGTGTAGTTCTTTGCATCATTTGCACTGCAATTTCTTACAAATTACTTCTCTGCTTCCTGTACTTAGGTACTGGATCACACACTTCTCAGCTTCTTTCAAAGGAGATGTGGAGCTGGAAGGGGTGATGGCTGACTTTTGGGAGATGGTGAAGACTGAGGGAGAGGAGAAACACTGTCAACTGATCGACATTTCAAACATGTATGGCATGAGTGAACAGATAATTATTCATTTTGCCAAGTGTAGTAGGAGGCTAGGTCATGGCAAATGGTGGGGATATTCCTACAAGGCCATTGCAATAAAGGAAACCTTGATTATAATGACCTATATAATCTTCCAGTAAAATGTAAGGATCCCTAAGTCTAATTGATGGTAGCTGGGAGGGTCATTATCCTTTGTGTAGCCCCTTGCTACACGTAATGAAGGACTGGCCTCCTGGGGGTTGAATGCGGCTCAGAACAGCAAGGGTAGCTGGAGATGGCAGGGAGGGAATTCTAGAAGGATAGCCCTTGAAATTCCAGAGTGAATTCATGAGCTCTCGAAAGTTATGCCAGACTTAAAATCTGGTCAATGTCCTAGTGAGCGTAGAGTTGAGAGGTTAGAACTGAGTACTGAACTAAATGGAAGAAAAGAGGCTGGAACATCTAGGAAAAATGTACGGCAAGTAAGAAAAAAGAGCGTTTGTATATTGCTAAGGTAGGAAGTGGATTAGTCACTCGTCAGATAGAAAGGGTGACAATCCTGGTTTAGGAAGAATCAAACTGGCATTGGTTTTGTTGTTTCTCTTTCTTTATTTGTGTACTCTTATCAGTCCTTATATTAATACCTCCCATGAGCTATTTATTTACTGTAAAAAACAATTTATATATATTTTGGCCTCCTTGGAATTTATTCTGGGTTCAAGTATTGTTTGAGAGTGATTTCTAATGTCCACACATTTATTGCAGTTGTGCATATCAGTGACATTAAATAAACCTGGCTTGTGTTGCTCATTATGCAATCAGATCATTTATCAGTTCAATCACTAAGCTCATGTATTTCCCTGGAATGTAGTGAGAACTGTACAATCCTGTATGTTTGGAATATATTATAAGAGGTTTTCTGTTCAAAACTAGTTCAGTTTTTTAACTTATATTTTGCCATAGATGTTTCCTAAAAGAAGTATCTGTAGCATAAGTGATGTCTAATTTAGTTGAGAAACCTACTGTATATGCCTTACATTTAAATGCTTGGATTGTCTAGATTTCAAAACAAATTTAAAAAGTCACAAAACCAAATCTGGTTAATTTCAAAAGAATTCCTAAAGAAAAAAAAAGACACATTCACAAAGCAAAACACAAAATCCTAAATACAAAAGAAAAGCACTAATACTAGAGAATCCAAAAATGAACATTACCAAGAATATTACCCAGAAAACAACAGAGAAGCAAAACAGGGAGGTGAAGGATACTAGTCAGTCCATGGAGACCATTAAAATTACAAACAGCACAAAAATGCATAGAAAGAACAAACACTATACAAAGAAGGCCAAAAATGACTAAAAGACAAAAACAGTAGTGCTGTTGACTCACAGCTCTAGGGACACATTTGGAGTTTGCTTATTCTCCTTGTATATAAGCAGCCTTTTAGTCAGGTACTCTGCTCTTTCCCACATTTTAAAGAGTTGTGTTTTTAATTAATGGGAGTGTCCTGCCAAAGCAGAATGACCATTTATTTTAGGATCGGAAGATGAAATGAAAACCAAAATGTAGTACGCAGCAATGTTAAAACCAAAGCGGCAAACTAATCTTTCAACACGCCAAAAATAAGAGACATGAATCAGAATCGTAGCCAGTAAGTCAAAAAATTGAGAATGAAAATTATCAAGAAGTGCACTTAAAGTTTTTAGAACTATCCAAACACAGATACAGAAATGGAACATAACATGTTCTTATATACAGAACTTACCATAATAGAGCCAACCATCAATATGCAAAATTGTCCTGCGAAAATGTGTTAAAATATTTCAGCTTTGTCAGGAAATAAAATACACCAAAATAAATATTTGTATCAAATTCCTTGAACTCAGAAACCTTAGAACAGCCATCAGGAAGTCCCAGGAACTCCTCAGAAAAGCAAATAAAATTTAATAAAGAACATCAATCATAATAAGGGTGAGCCACGATAGGCCTGGTATAATTATGTGTGTGTGTAAGACATGAAATGGACTGTTAGAAGTAATTCCCGCCATGTGTTCATTGTTGCCAGGACAGTCTAGAGACGACTTAAAAAAAGATCGATTTCTCTTATTTGAGTGTAAATTTGAAAGGATCTGAGGAATTATGTCTGAGGAGTTAGGAACTTGTCACATAATTTCTAAGATATGAAGAATTGAAGAATTATGGAATCCATAAGCAAAACAGTCTAGGCCATCCTAACTGAAGCTGGAAAGATGTTCTGTTGATTGCAGTCACTTGAGCAAATATGTGACCATCTAAAATTGACTTGCAGCATACTCACTTGAATCTGTGCTTGCTTATCCAGATCAACACATGACTGGAACCGCAAATTTACTCTTCAGAACACACCCAACTGTGGAAAGAAGAGAAAAGTGTCCCTTCTCTTTGACCATCTGGAGCCTGGCGAGCTTGCAGAACATTTAAGTTATTTGGAATTCAAGAATTTCTGCCGCCTTACGGTAGGATTCTTTTGCTTTTTAAGGTGATCTATAGGCAATGCTGGATTTATTATTGATTTCATTTTCCTTGTTTTAATTTTCTACACCTATTTGTATTAATATTGTTAAAGCTACTGGAGATCTCACCTTTAAACATGCACAATACTAAACAGGTGGTATGCTATTAATAGCCTAAAAATCATCCTGACAAGTTTTTTGCACTCCCTTTCCTGTACCATTTAATGAGCTTCCTTTTTGTTCTGCAGAACTGATAGCACACACAGTACCTCACTACAGTATTCAATATTTTTTGCTGCCATGGCATTAGAAAGGTGGTACTGTAGAACAACCTATAAACAGTACATCCATCCATCCATTTTCCAACCCGCTGAATCTGAACACAGGGTCACGGGGGTCTGCCGGAGCCAATCCCAGCCAACACAGGGCACAAGGCAGGAACCAATCCCGGGCAGGGTGCCAACCCACCGCAGGACACACATAAACACACCCACACACCAAGCACACACTAAGGCCAATTTAGAATTGCCAATCCACCTAACCTGCATGTCTTTGGACTGTGGGAGGAAACCGGAGCGCCCGGAGGAAACCCACACAGACACGGGATGAACATGCAAACTCCACGCAGGGAGGACCTGGGAAGCGAACCTGGGTCTCCTAACTGCGAGGCAGCAGCGCTACCACTGCGCCACCGTGCCGCCCTAAACAGTACAAAAAAGTACAAATAGTTAAAAAGAAAAGATATGACAAGAACTGACAACTCAGTTTATCATTACTTGTCACTCCATATTCACCAAACTTAACAAAATATTGTTGAGATTTAAAGGTCTCAAAATACTACAAAAAGAAATGTTTTTGATAAATCTGTGGTTATTTTTGGAAAGAAAACATATTTAACATTTGTGCCAAATTGATCTTTAGTTAATTTCTCCCAAGAACTAGTTTTTAAAGTAATAACCACCTACTAAGTACCCTATGAGCCCCCTTCAAAATTTTAAACACTTACCTCATCTAAATATAATCTCACTTTGTTTTACAATCAGAGTTTCAACTTCCCTAATAATTCAAACTGTAAATTCCTGAAAAAAGTTTTGCAGTGATTTTTTTTATAATTACTCCTAAACACAAGGACCAAAACTGTAAAAATCTTTGTTCAAACTTAAATTAAATCAATAATTTAAATTTAATAACAAAGACCAAATTAAATAATTAACTAAGCAATAACAGTCAATAAAGGGTAAAAGGGAAAATGCCAAAAAATTATTCTAAATAAGAAATGAAAGAACAAAAAACAAATACACCAATTGACTATTAGTTATTAAAAAAAAGATATCAGGCTAAAGAGAAGAAAAACAGAAATAAATAGGTAAACTGTAGTCAACTCAAAGTGACAGACAAAGCCAAAGGTTAGGAAACAAAATAATTAGTCAAAAATCCCTTCTAAATTAGTAATAAATACCATTGCTAAAACTACCACCCAAAATTCAAAATTACTATTTATAAAAACATAGTAAAAAGCCAACAAAGAATCAGAACAAAAGTCTCAAGAGAGGCAAGGGCACAGCATAATCCTTAATACATGCTAAAGGAACACTACAGAAGAGCTGAAATCACTGCAGTTACTACTAATGTCACAGCAAAAAGATTGCGGCAACAGTTGTCTTCTATTGCCCTCTCAGGTGACAACTGCACCTGATAGGTCCAGTTCTAATTGTGGCCTAACCTGCAAAATCAGAGCAATAAGGTACGTGAGAGATTGGGAGAAAATAACCAGAAAAACAAACAGAAATATGGTAATATTTTACAAATTTTTAAATAGGGACCTTTTGTTAGTTTGAAAACATTTTTTTTCCTACAGATTTCTTTTTAAAGCTGTTGTTTGACTTTTAAGTTTTTAATTCTTTTGAAACTGTTCATATAATTAATATGCGTTGGTTGCTGGTTTTTGGGAATTATTCCTTGCTCAAACAATTTTATTGTACTTGTCTTTAAAAGACTTGTTTCTTACTCTAGTGACAATACTGTTTTGGTCCCCTTTTATGGAATGATGGAACAGGTTAACAACAGAATAAAATGACACAAATAAGAAAATATATACATACATGTACAATATAATTTGTATTTTTTCACTTCTAAAAGTGAAAACAGGGCAGTAACATTAAATAATAGGAGACAGGAACCTGGGATGGATTCTAAGGTGGTTAGCAGCAAGATCTGAAAGGTGTTTACATGTTCTAAACATGATATGCAGATTTTCTCTCAGCTTCAGTTTCTACTCACATCTAAGAAATGTACACATTAGGTTTGATGACAACTTTAAAGCAACATGGTAAGGTGCTGCCTGAGTGTAGGCATATCTGCAAGTGTGCCAAGTAGTGGACTTGTATGCTCCTCAGAGCTGTTCCTTCTCAGGTAAGATGATGCTCCTAATGCATATGTAATGCATAAAGCATGTCCATAAAAAAGGTTTATAAATAGAGAAAGTTGCACTACAATGGCTAAGAAAAAAGTTAATTGTAAGAGTCAAGCAAAATGTATCTTACAGTTCTCAAAAAAGCTACTCATTATGTATTCAAAGCCTTATTGTCTGTTTTCATGGAAATCCTAAACACTGTAAAGTGTACTAACATTATTAGCTTTACATACTGTACTGTAAAAGCTGAATAAGTTGATTCTGATGATTATAAGTCATTATCTTCTTAATAAGTTAATTTAATACACACAGTTTTAAAAGACAAGATATATTATGAATGTATAATTAAGAAATTATAACAGATTTGTACAAAGAAGATGGTGCTATTTTGTTTAATGAGGAAGGAAAAACCTTTTACAGCACTAGAGTGTATACAAAATATCAGATGCAAGTAAGAATTTAATTGTACTCTGTACATATTACAATAATGACCCTGCAAACCTATAAATTTGTAATATATTTTTTACATAAATTTTCAAAACCTTTTTCATAAACTAAGCAAAGATTTACAAAATTACACGACGCAGAGATTCAACTGGCAGAAAATAACCGGTTATGGTGCTATGTTATTTTGTGAAATTGAGGAAGTTAAAAGTAGGCATATGTGATAAGGCCAGTTTTCATTTAAATATATATATAAATTAGTTTAAATAAATAAATATATAAATGTAATAATCAAATTGTTTAAATTTGCAGATAGCATTTGATTCAGTGTTAACATAAATTATTTAGCAAAATCTTTACTGATATGAAAAAATTTGGGAAACCCTCTTAATTCTTTGGATTTTTGTGTATCATTGGCTGAGCTTTCAAAGTAGCAACTTCCTTTTAATATATGACATGCCTTATGGAAACAGTAGTATTTCAGCAGTGACATTAAGTTTATTGGATTAACAGAAAATATGCAATATGCATCATAACAAAATTAAACAGGTGCATAAATTTGGGCACCCCAAAAAAGATATTACATACTTAATTGAGCCTCCTTTTGCAAATATAACAGCCTCTAGATGCCTCCTACAGCCTTTGATGAGTGTCTGCATTCTGGATGGAGGTATTTTTGACCATTCTTCCATACAAAATCTCTCCAGTTCAGTTAAATTTGATGGCTGCCGAGAATGGACAGCCTGCTTCAAATCCTCCCATACGATTTTCGATGATATTCGAGTCAGGGGACTGTGACGGCCATTCCAGAACATTGTACTTCTTCCTCTGCATGAATGCCTTTGTAGATTTCGAACTGTGTTTTCGGCCATTGTCTTGTTGGAATATCCAACCCCTGCGTAACTTCAACTTTGTGACTGATGCTTGAACATTATCCTGAAGAATTTGTTGATATTGGGTTGAATTCATCTGACCCTCAACTTTAACAAGGGCCCCAGTACATGAACTAGCCACACAGCCCCACAACATGATGGAACCTCCACCAAATTTGACAGTAGGTAGCAGGTGTTTTTCTTGGAATGCGGTGTTCTTCTTCCATCATGCAAAGCACTTTTTGTTATGACCAAATAACTCAATTTTTGTCTCATCAGTCCAAAGCACTTTGTTCCAAAATTAATCTGGCTTGTCTAAATGAGCATTTACATACAACAAGCAACTCTGTTTGTGGCGTGAGTGCAGAAAGGGCTTCTTTCTCATCACCCTGCCATACAGATGTTCTTTGTGCAAATTGTGCTGAATTGTAGAACGATGTACAGATACATCATCTGCAGCAAGATGTTCTTGCAGGTCTTTGGAGGTGATCTGTGGGTTGTCTGTAACCATTCTCACAATCCTGCACATATGCCGCTCCTGTATTTTTCTTGGCCTGCCAGACCTGCTGGGTGTAACAGCAACTCTGCCTGTGGCCTTCCATTTCCTGATTACATTCCTTAAAGTTGAAACTGACAGTTGAAACCTCTGAGATAGCTTTTTGTAGAAACCATGATACTGAACAATCTTTATTTTCAGATCTTTTGAGAGTTGCTTTGAGGACCCCATGCTGTCACTCTTCAGAGGAGAGTCAAAGGGAAGCACAGCTTGCAATTGACCACCTTAAATACCTTTTCTCGTGATTGTACACCCCTGTCTATGAAGTTCAAGGCTTAATGAGCTAATCCAACCAATTTGGTGTTACAAGTAATCAGTATTGAGCAGTGACATCCATTCAAATCAGCAAAATTACAAGGGTACCCAAATATTTGCACAGCTAGTTTTTCACATTTGATTTAATTTCATACAACTAAATACTGCTTCACTAAAAGCTTTCTTCGGACAACACCCCAGTACTCAGATGTTCCTAGGAAATTAAAGACATACCACTGTTATCTTTTTTGTTGAAAGTAGAGTAAATCATTATGCAGGCTGAGATGGGTTCCCAAAACTTTTTCGTATGACTGTAAATATATAGTCAGTGCTTGAATTTCATCTCAGGATGGTGAGTATCCCCTCTACATCATTTAATTTAATAAAGCAGGAAAATCACACTGAGCTTTCAAGGCAAAAAAGTTCAATATTGCCATTTTTGTGTTCCATTATCAAATTAGTTAAGAAATAAAGATACACGATTCATGTGTGCTTTGACAGCATGATGATGTGACCAATCAGCAGTCAGTTTAATTATTGCTTTTTCATACAGTGCCTTTATACAGCTGCAATAAAGGTACAGAGGCTTTGTATTCATCCTCAAATTGGTATGAACATGGCTACTGGTGTCCATACAGCCATCCATTTTCAAACTGGTGAATGTAGTTCAGAGTTGCTGGGAGCTGGTGCCTATCCTAGCTGTACTGGGCTCAAACTTGGATGGGGCATCAACCTTTCATATATTCACATATCATTCATTGGGATTTTTAAACCAAAGTAATATTTAACAGTGTAACAACTAACATATGAGTGAAGCACATATGAAACATATCTGAATGGACCTGGAGCAAATGATTAATTTCTGTACTTACAATCAGTCCAATGTAATGACTGATTCTACATTAACATACAGGCAGCAGCAATAGCCAAGTCTGATCACTTATGTGAAATAGCTTGAAAACACTAGAACAAAAGATGCTTTATATAAAGTCTGAAGTAATAATCTTAAATAGACCAATCTGACAAATGTTTCATAGGTAGTCTTAAAGTTGGGGCAAATATAGAAAGGAAGGAAAGACTTCAAAAATGAAAGCATCGGGTAAGACATTTGAAATTTGAATTAATTTGAATTGTCTATGAACTACTACTTTTGATAAGCATTGTTATTTAGCTAATGTCTCCCCCATATACTTCAGTAAACATATATTTCACAACAGCAAATGTCACAAATCTGACAAAGTGATATTTGTAACAAACAACCTGGTATAAAAAGTGCATTGTTACAAAAGAGTTTGTGTAAATCAAAACATCCTGAATTATCTTGGTATGTATTACTTCACGGACAATAAAATAATAATGTTTTAAATTTTATTTTAGTATTAATTTTAATCAGTATTTATCCTTCAGTTACTGAAAAAATTTAAGCATGTGCATGTTAAATTCTTGATAGTCATATTATTTTTTATACACCCTACACTGAAATTCCCCCAAAACTGATAAAAGCCACTATTTGTTGCTGCAATGGGGGAAATTCCCCCAATATAAGGTATGCAACACAAAAATATCAGTAAAACATAATTTGCTACCAGGATAAAATTAATGATTCATTTTGACTTAAACAAAAATCCAAAGCACAATTTCACCCCTCCACACACAAAAAACTATGGTAATCAGTTGTACAACATTCATAATAAGAATTCATACTGACTTGCTAAAGCCAGAAGGGTTTCTGTAGTATCTTATAATAAGGTGAACACTGTTTGGTACCTCTTGACAAAAGAAACAATTTCTTTACAGTATACTCCAAAATATATGAAAGCTAGTATAGCGAAATGCTCATTTATTATAACGGGCGCAACTGTACAATGGCAAGTCCATCTGTTTCAATCACGCTGTGCATTTATGAACCTCTGTTTACATGCTACACTAGCCCTTATGTCCCTCTTTCTTTGTGCTTCTTTTTGCATTTGTTCATTGGACTATGCAGCCTTTTTGTGGATGTCAGATGTTTTGCTTTTTTATATAGACAGATGGTGTTCATTAACCAAACATACTCAAAAAACAAAGAATCAAGTTAAAATACAACACTAACAAAATCTCTGTTGCCTTTTTTTGCATCCCTTCAAAGGCTGCTGCCTTGTTTGCCTGTTGGAGTTGGTGTCCTATTTTCTAATCTTTCAGTGCCAACTTCCTCCCAACTCACTTCAAACCTCTTACTACTCCTTCTACATGTCTCTCAGTATTCACACATGTAAGTCTGCTGATAGGTGTGTGGTAAAGTGAGGTCCGCAGCTGGTTGGCAAGTTTTAAACAAATAAATAACAACAACCCTCGTGTCTTCGGTTGGGGCCATGGTAGCATGGTCTGAGCGGCTTCAGCATAAGATGCAAGAGCAGACAGCCCTGTACTTTGTGCACATGTGCAGGATCGCCCATGTCCCTCATTAACACTGGAGCTGTGGTTGCCACAGATGCTCTTCACCCCACTTTAAAAAGGGAAGCGTGAGTGTAAGGAGAACAGATGGATAGGCAAGAGGCAGTGTGGGCGTTGGTCCGTGAGGGAGCAAAGTATCGATGCTGTATGGTCAGATCGTTTCCACAGATTCATTTTCAAGGAGTGGGTGTGACCAAGGTGGCATCCTTCTCAGGGATCCAAGGTATACTGAGAGAGGGAGAAAGAAGGCGGAAGCTAAGACGGGGTCAGGAAGTGAGGACTGCAGCTGCTACTGTCTCTGCCAGCTGAGTGAGCAATAGGTGAACTGAGGAGATGGAATTGGAGAGGTGCTGGGCTTGTCAGGCAAGACTTGAAGGACCAAGTGGCTGTTTGTTTTTAACTAATTTTAATCTGGATTTTAAATTTGTGAACTGGATTTTATTATGGAAGGGGCACTGCACTTTTGAACACTAATTGTTTGACTTTATTGTAATAAAGCACTGTCACTTGATGCACCTACCCCTTGCTGTGTGCGTGTGTTGTGCTAGGCTCATCTTTGGAAATGTTATTGGCAGTGGCGGGTTCAAAAGGCTCCCAGAAGGACCCAGAAGCATGGAGCAAACCCGCACCATAACAGGGTGATGACCTTTAAAACCCTAAAATGTATTCATTTTAAGCCATGCCCTATAATTGCTTCTGGGTTTAGTAGCAGGTCAAACTAGACCACCATACACGTCAGTTCAGAAATTATCCAGTTTTTTAAGACAGTTCCTGGGTTACATGCCCTTTAAAATGGGCAACTGTCACTTTCAGGGCAGGGCAGGGCTTCTAGCAACTTTTGAAAGCTGGTTATTCAAAGTTCCTGTGGACTCTCTACCTCTATTTTGCTCTTGGTTCTCCCAAATGATTTACAGTTCTTATCTTATCCTGACAGTTGTTACGAAGGTCTACAAGATGATAATATCAACTACATTACTTAGTAATTAATTCCATCTATATATAGATATGTAAAAGAAAAAAAGTATTTTTTAACATTTTTATGAAATTTACCCTTACAAGTGCAACACAAAAGCTAACTTAATCAGTTTTAACGCATGCCGATGAAATAAGAGAAGCAGCGGGTCGCTAGGGTGGAGAAGAGAAGAGCTGCTCAGGAAGCACCAAGCGCATCAACCTCTGAGTGAATGCTAAACAGAGACAGAGAAAGAGTATGAAAACTATGAATGCTCAAATCAAGTGTGTTCACTGCACGTCATCGTGCACTACGCCGTTGCTGGTATCAGTATAATAAGTGTTAATCTCATTTTGGATATCCATTTATCCTTTAGATTATCAACAGGCACATGAGTGGAGGAATCCATAGGAAAAGTTGGGATACCAGTTGGGCTACTGTGTTGAATTCAAGAGACCAACAAATCCAATTTAGATAAATATTTAGGGGCACAAAAATAGAAAACCGGCACAATAACTGCCTGGGTAGCCTGCGAGGCTTCCCTGGTACACTGGCTCTATTGAGCAGGTCACTGTCAAGGATATCTGTCATACAGAATGTCTGCTTCTCAAATGAGATTGCTCAAACCAGAAACATCTGTATTTATAAGCTTTGACTGGAAAGGGCAGGGCTTCCTAGAGCATTGCGGACGAGGCTTAGTTGCCCTAACTGAGCGTTTTCTTTGTGCTTTGGGGGGAAAAAGAGACAATATAGTTAGCTGCATTGCCCCCTTTTGCTCTGGGAGCAGCAGGTGATCCTCAGGCGCCCATGTGTGACAAGGTGTTAAGATGCTCACATTGGAGATTAGCTGAACAAATTTGTTTTTGCTGATTTTTTTATTGCTTTTGTTAATATTTCTGACTGGCATTGGGAACTGTCCTGAATTGGGAAAAAATGTGAGTGAGCAGCAGCCTACCAATGCATGTGTGCAAAGGAAAGTTTCATGTGAGTTTTGCCTGCTGCCTCCCAACTCTGACTCACTGAGGTATGGTGGCAGGCTCCTTTTAATCTGGACCTGGGAATGTTTCTGGTAATATATAATATCTGTGAATTTTTGAACAATGTGAATATGTCCATCCATCCATTATCTAACCTGCTATATCCTAACTACCGGGTCACGGGGGTCTGCTGAGCCAATCCCAGCCAACACAGGGAGCAAGGCAGGAAACAAACCCCGGGCAGGGCGCCCAGCCCACCGCAGGGCACACACACACACCAAGCACACACTAGGGACAATTTAGAATCGCCAATGCACCTAACCTGCATGTCTTTGGACTGTGGGAGGAAACCGGAGTACCCGGAGGAAACCCACGCAGACACGGGGAGAACATGCAAAATCCACGCAGGTAGGACCCGGGAAGTGAACCCGGGTCTCCTAACTGCGAGGCAGCAGCGCTACCCACTGCACCACCGTGCCACCCCATGTGAATATGTTTCTCATTTATTAAAAAAATGAGTAGTGATGATGGGAATGAAACATCTATAAGCAGCACTTGTAATATACAACTTTAGTCTTTGTATGTTTTTCCTTGTATAGTAGGTATATTAGTTATGTTGTAGCTATATAAGTTATAAAGAGTAATTTTATGAAAGGATAGTTGAAATGGTTATTTATACATCCAAAATACTTATAAGATGATATATTGATTTATTAATTTAGAGAAAAAAAATAATGGATGAGAGACATTTAGATTATGTTGTTACTATTTATTAAATTAAAACTCATACATTAATTTTTTAAAATGCATTTATTATTTAAATAGTATCAATATTCTGAATAAATTTATTCTATTACAGGGCTACAGAAATAATGTGCCAGCAGTATCAGGCAAGAGTCAGCCCTGAGAAGGGTGCCAGTCTATTGAAGGGGACACTCACACAACTATACTCACTCACATGGGCTAATTTAAAGTTGCCATTGCCCATAGTATATAAGAAGCCTATTATAACACCTTTTTTTTTTGCTTGTTTTCCCTTGATGTTACAGTATATGGGTTTTATTGAAACTATCCACATATAAACAACAATTTTACCAGGGGTTATTTTTAATAGTTTATATTATCCCAAACAATGATAAGTAGAACTATTATAGTATGAAATACAATTCATTTTGCTTTTCCCATTACTGATGTGTAAAGAAAGATATTTAGACAATATCTGTATTTAATTCTCATTTTTCACTTGAAATAAAAATAAAAGGAATTAGATCAAACTTAAAATGAACACCACTTTTAAATATTTTCTTTGATAAAAGCTCCTATTAACAATTCATTTATTTTCAATTATATGGTCCATAGACAATCTTCCTTAAGGATTCAAAAACTTAAATGAATTTTAATCTCACTGATATGTAGCCTTGTAGACAGTGGCAGATGTGTGTAAGAAGCACTGCTCATACATACTCACTATAGGAAGAAGAAAGCTACCTACATTATGTGTCAGTTTGACATTCACCACTTTACTTGACTTTCTTTGCAAAGCTAAATGTCAAAACATTGATAAGCAGAATAGTCAGCTGTTTATGGTCAATTTTTCTAACAACTACTCCACTGAGCATTCCATTACTTTCTGATACTTCTCTTCTGAATTCTCTACAGTATTTGGACTACAGGAGTTATGTGGTGAATAGCTCTGTTCGTGGGAAACCAGCTTTAGAAAGGTCTGTGGCACTGTGCAATGGGATCTCGCAGTGGGTTCAGCTGATGATCCTAAATCGCCATACACCCCAGCAGCGAGCAGAAGTGTTTACAAAGTTCATCCACGTTGCACAGGTATTGGAGCTGTCAGTCTTTATAAGAGTAAGAAAAATATTGGGGTACAGTTTTAGCCATTGTATGATCAAAATGACCAATATTTCTCCCAATTGTTTAAAAATTTGAAAAGCAGCCAGAACTGCCATTGACTGCAAACAATTTGTCTTTCACTGACTGTTCTCTAGCACCTATTTTGATTTTCACTGTTTGTCTGCATTTCTCAATAACTGCATTTGGTTCATCTCTGATGTCACTGCTTTCAACACCTTAACTTATTTTCCATTAGCTGCTGTTCCTCATTTAGACTCCTGCTTCCACATTTCAATCCTGTCCTAATTAGGTTATTTCCTTGTTTCATATAGAAGCTTCGCCAATTACAGAACTTTAATACCCTCATGGCTGTCATTGGAGGTCTTTGCCACAGTTCCATTTCACGGCTCAAGGAAACTACCAGCTACCTCAGCCAGGAAGTGACAAAGGTGAGTTTAGCAGTAAATATACAGTATTTTAGCATCACTAGGTCAAATACATATTTGGTATAAACTGTTGCTGTCCCTCTCTGTTTCAGACTTTGAATGAAATGACAGATCTACTCTCTTCTCATAGCAATTTTAGTATATATAGAAGGGTATACAATGAATGCTCTGGGTTCAAGATTCCCATTTTAGGAGTACATCTAAAAGACCTAGTATCTCTAAATGAAGCCTTGCCAGATTACTTAGAGGACACGAAAATCAACTTAAGCAAGCTACAGCACTTATACAACAACTTGAGTGAGCTTCTTCAGATACAGACTGCCACTCCTCCCTTTGAAGCCAACAAGGACCTAGTCCACCTTCTTACGGTGAGAATAATGTGCATGTTTCTATTCCACAGTAAATTCAGTAGTCCACTGCACCAGTAATATTTTAACTTATGCTGTAAACAGATATCTTCACATCTTGGTATGAGCATAACTTGAAAATTTATATTCATGTAGGAAATGTAAAATACTTGGAAAAAACTGCACAAAGTATGAGGTTTCACAAAATGTATACCCATTCTAATTATTTTGACCATGCATTCATCCACTGTAAGCTGAATAAAATCTAAGTTTTCTGCTAAAACCTCTAATAGAATTCTGCATTTTAAGATAGAAATTCCTCAAAAATAATTGGGAATGCAAAAATTATACACAAAGATAATCGAATGTACTGCAAAAGCTGGAAAAGTACTTAGTCATACTAAATGTTCTCCCCAGTAGGATGAGGAATGAGGAGACTGGGAGTTACATTACACCTTTAAGAATATTTGTTAAGCATAGATTGGTTGTCTGCCCTGGGTATAGAATGCATGCAATAAGATGAGTTTACTGACAGGATTAAAAAAAACAAACAATCCAATTACATTATTCACTTAAAGTACTTAGTGTATGCTGACCCTTGTAATCTACTATAATAGCTTAGAGACAGAAAAAATCACTAATAAAAAGTATGTGTGAAAGTTCCAACCTAGCACGGACCTCTTTTTTTTAACATTTTTAGCATTAACATCAATCATATTTCAGTATAATGTAAACACCTTCATAGGTGACTTAAAAAGTCCAGGTCACATGTAAGCATGTTTTTTGCCAAGTAGTAATAAAAGGAGAAAATTATGTTGCATCAAGTATATTATATATATATATATATATATATATATATATATATCTATATATATATATATATATATATATATATATACACATTCATTGCATTCATAGTCTGAGTCACGACGACCTGAATTGTATGGGTGGTTACCTACCAGGTAACGCTTGTGGTTGGTCTGCCATTCGGCAAACATCTGGCACGGTGCCCTCTTTCAGTTGCGAGAAACAGATCATAGAATGTTGCATAGTTTACTGTTAAATAATGCAAAGAGTATGCGACACGTGTTTCGCCCTCATTTGGGCTCATCAGGCGTACACACTCTACTGCTCTCCTCTCAGGGATCAAACCTCGGACGTCAGTGTCAAAGAAAAAGCCCCTTTACGCTGTGCCACGGCATGTGGTTTGTTTATTTGACAGTATATATATATTGTGGGGAACAGCCCGGACACAGACGGGAAGATATCGTTTTATCACCCAACACACGTTTATTTACAGAAAATTTACAATTATGAAACACGCACAAACCCAGTGCCGCAGCACCAATCACCCCAAAAATCCAGGCCCTTTCACAATGCCTTTCTCTTCTGGTCTGCCTCCACTCCTCTCCTCTGAGCTCTGTTCTCTTCCACCGGACTCCAGCCATCAAATGGAGGGAGGTGGCCCCTTTTATAACCACCTGGATGTTCTCCAGGTGCCTCACGACAATCTTCTGCCGGCACTCCCCAGTGTGGCGGAAGTGCCGGCTACGCACCCGGAAGCACTCCGGGTGTCCCTGGTCTTCTTCCCCCTAGCACTCCTCAGACTTTGGGGTGCTCCCTGGTGGTGACCACGGGCCCCTACAGGGTTGAGCTTCAAAGCTCTGTACCCGTGGTCCCCAAAGCCATCAGGGCGGTCGCCCCCTCATGCTCTGGAGGAGGCGTAAGCACTCCTCCGGTCCTCTTGGGCGAACCGGCTGGGTACCACCCCCAGCCGCGTGCCACTATATATATATATATATATATATATATATATTCTCAAGCATCAAAGAAAAAACATCTGATAACCACAGATGCAACAAACACCTTGGGAAATAAAAGGTGTGCAATTATTGAAAAAAGTTTAGTGAAGATGTCAGGAGATTAAAGGATAAGCTTAGTATTTTTCAAGTCAAAGTTATTAAGTAAGTAAGTAAGTAAGTGAACTTTATTGTCATTCATACCATACAACAGTACAACAACGGATGCATAGCTGAACGAAATTGCGTATCTCCAGGTTAAATGTGCAGACATAAAAGATAAGTGCACGCAAGACAACATACAGACATTACAAACATTTCACTTCTTACACAGAAAGTAGGTAAGACAGCACAAGGCAGCACAGTACAAACAATAAACACAAAAGATATATATAAATGTAAGCCAGTCAGTGGGTGAAATAAAATATGAAAGAAAATATTGCACATCGTTTCACAGTGATTGTGTTATTGCACTATATGGATACAATATTTATACATAATATATACAATGTAATATTGTACAATATTACAATTCAATTTAATGTAAACTTAAGACCTATTTGTGGTAATAAAGTGCACAGTAAGTAAGAGAGCAAAAGGTCAAGGGTTATTTAACAGAGTTTAGTATTCTGATGGCCTGGGGGAAGAAGCTCCTGTTAAATCTGGTCGTTCTGCAGTGCATACTGCTGTAACATTTTCCAGAGGGCAGAAGTTCAAACAGCCCATGTGCCAGGTGTGTGAGATCTTTTATGATCCAAATGGATCTGCTCTGGCAACGTGAGTACTGTAATTCTTGAACAGATGGGAGTGAGGACCCGATAATTTTCTCCGCTGTCCTCACCACTCTTTGAAGTATCTTCTGTTCAGTGGCAGTGCAGCTACCATGCCAAACTGAGATGCTGCTGGTCAATATACTTTCTATAATTCCTCTGTAGAAAGTTGTGAGTACAGTACAGGGGAGGTTTGCTCTTTTCAGCCTTTGGAGAAAATGAAGTCGCTGTTGTGCCCCCTTGACAAGAGAAGTGGTATTTGTGGGCAGTGTCAAATCATCTGTGATGTGCACTCCCAGAAACTTAGTGCTTCTCACTGACTCCACACTGTTTCCATGAATTGTAAGTGGCCGGTGTGGCATGTGCTTTCTCCTGAAGTCAACGATGATCTCTTTTGTTTTGTTGGCATTCAGTGCCAGGTTGTTTTTTCCACACCAGGCAATGAGTTGATTAACTTCCTCTCTGTATGCGGAGTCATCGTCACTACTGATGAGGCCCACTACTGTTGTGTCGTCTGCGAATTTTATGATGTGATTCGAGTTGTAATTGGCACAGCAGTCGTGAGTCAACAAGGTAAAGAGTAGGGGGCTTAGAACACAGCCCTGGGGAACCCCAGTGTTCATGATGGTAGTCTCAGAGGTGTTTTTTCCAAGACGTACTGTCTGGGGTCTGTCAGTGAGGAAGTCTAATAACCAATTACACAGAGGGGTGTTGATACCTAGTGGCTCCAGTTTCTTTACCAGGTGTTGTGGGATTACTTCACATTCATACAATATAACTTATTTTTGTATAGCACTCTTGACTGAGTGTAGGCAGAGAGTGCTATAAACAAGTTCTCAGATAAAATACCTATATAGATTATACTATTTATTATTATTAGATACAATCATGGTATATACGTTGTATTAGTTTGCTACATGAAATAGAGTTCTAAACTAAAGCATATTTTATTCATTTTAAAAAATAACTACGGTGGCGCAGTGGTAGCGCTGCTGCCTCGCAGTTAGGTGACCCGGGTTTGCTTCCCGGGTCCACCCTGCGTGGAGTTTGCATGTTCTCCCCGTGTCTGCATGGGTTTCCTCCGGGCGCTCCGGTTTCCTCCCACAGTCCAAAGACATGCAGGTTAGGTGGATTGGCGATTCTAAATTGGCCCTAGTGTGTGCTTGGTGTGTGGGTGTGTTTGTGTGTGTCCTGCGGTGGGTTGGCACCCTGCCTGGGATTGTTTCCTGCCTTGTGCCCTGTGTTGGCTGGGATTGGCTCCAGCAGACCCCCGTGACCCTGTGTTCGGATTCAGCGGGGTAGAAAATGGATGGATGGATGGATAGTCTGTTTTACTGCTGCACCATCTGTTGCATTGACTACATAACAATGTCATTTGTAGCGAAATCAGTGATAGAATGGGCAGCAACAGGCATTGCTGCTATACAAAATTGGCCACAGCCATTAAATGACAGTATCCATGATGAAAACACAATACAGAATGGTGAGATGACATCATCATGCAGGGCTGCTTCCTGTTTTCTGTACAATACTTCAGAAATAATCCTTGGCTGCCTGAAACCCTGTCCTGGATATGTGACATGGAACATGGTTACATTTTAAAGTGGTTCAAGATAAAAATTACTCGATAAAGTTTTTCTTAATTTTTCAAGTATCTCTACAATCTTAAAGCCATTTTTCTCAATTAATCACAACCTCTTTAAAAAAAATTGGATGGATATTTTGTCTTTTTTTCTTATAATAATATACTTGTTATAAGCTGGGTGCTCCAAAGTTTACTTAGAACTGAGGTGCCTACAGGATTTCATTCCAATCAATTTCTTAATTCAAAGTGTATTGCTGCTGGTACTGAAGCATACTGACTATGCCACTAACAACAAAGAGTGGCTTTTAATTCAGAAAGTAGGTGGACGAAATACCAATAGCTACCATGGGCCTCTGCGAACTCAGTTTAAATCATGAGTTACATGATGTGACTTTTTTAAAAACCTGTAAAACTCTGCTCTTGTAACTAGTAAGCAATGATGCTAGTGATATTTTTTAATATTCCGAATTCTCTTAACATATTGTTTTGAATAAAAAACATTCATTCATTACTATCTTGTTGAGTGTGAGAAAATGTTGTAGAGCAGTGATTAGTACTCCTGGCTTACACCCGTTAGGGACTTAGAATTATTTCCTGTTCTAGTCACAGTGTCCGTGGATTCTTCAATTTCTCCTCATGACTAGGTGGATTCCTCTAAGTAATCAAAACTTCCTCCCATCTGACTCAAATGTGAATTTTAGATGAACTGGTGACTCCATTGGCTGGGAGTGTCTATTGGTGGTGTGGGTCTGTGTGTGCCCTACAATTAGAGTGAGCTCAAGAGTACATGACACCCTTAAGCAATGTTGGATGCAAGCACCCACAATTCCTAAACGATATCAAAGAGAAAGTACCCCTTGGAGAGCCATGTGCTTGTGACCTCATGTGAAATCCATTAAGGCTGGCTGAGTGGGGATATGTGAAATCAATGACCAGCAGTCCCCCTTGGAGATCTCGGGGGGGGCCCTTTAGAGATCATCGCACATCTGCTGTTGGGGGAGGGAGGGAGTGTGGCGCTTGAATGGGGTTTGGTGTCATTCAAATCATGGTGCCCCTAGGCCAGTGCCTACTTGGCCTATGCTTAGAACTGGCCCCTTCTACAATGCATTGGCATCTCATTCAGGGCTCATTTCTGCCAAACATCCAGTTCAACCAGGAGAGCCATTGACTTCCGTAAATGGAAACGTTGAATTCATAAATGTTGTATGGTCATGTTTAGACTTGCTCCACCTAGCAAAGCAGCTTTGTAATTCATTTATTAAAGATATTGTTACATTGGTCTTCCAAGTCTTCCCCTTCCATAGTTCTCATATTATATATTTTGAGCCAATCTATAGAATAAAAAAGTTACTAGTATACCTCCGCATTATCATCTAAATCAGGGGTTTTCAAACTCGGTCTTGGGGACCCACTTTGGCTGCAGGTTTTTGTTCCAAACAGCTTCTGTTTTTAATTGGTCTCCTGGGTTAATTAAGTGAACTGTTATTTCCCAGATTTTGTGTTTTGGGAACAATGTAGTAATTAGAAAAGTAAGTTTGGAAAAAAAAAATATATATATATATTTAAATGTATTAAGCAGTTTTTTGGGTATAATGCATTTTTCTTATTTTAACAAAATGTTCATCTTGATTTTCATTCTACTTTTCCAGGTGTTCTGTTTAATTAAATCATTATTTACTAATGAGTGGGTCTGAGACTCAAAGTAGTTGCAGCCTTTCACGACTCAGTATTGTTTGCCTGGGTGTCTGCTCTGCTAGTTTTTAATTGTCATTATTAAGATACAATGAAGGGAGCAAAATGCATAGAGGAAGGGCAAAGTATAATGAAATCAACAAAAGAGTTAAGCATTTAAATCTATAGCAAAAATAGAAATATTTCTAAATGAAATGTAAAAATCATCCATCCATCCATCCTCTTCCGCTTATCCGAGATCGGGCTGCTGAGGCAGCAGCTTGAGCAGAGATGCCCAGACTTCCCTATCCCCGGCCACTTCTTCTAGCTCTTCCGGGGGGAATCCCGAGGCGTTCCCAGGCCAGCCAGGAGACATAGTCCCTCCAGTGTGTCCTGGGTCTTCCCCGGGGGCCTGCTCCCGGTTAGACGTGCCCGGAACACCTCACCAGGGAGGCGTCCAAGAGGCATCCTGATTAGATGCCCGAGCCACCTCATCTGACTCCTCTCGATGCGGAGGAGCAGCAGCTCTACTCTGAGCCCCTCCCGGATGACTGAGCTTCTCACCGTATCTTTAAGGGAAAGCCCAGACACGCTGTGGAGGAAACTCATTTCAGCCACTTGTATTCGCGATCTTGTTCTTTCGGTCACTACCCGTAACTCATGACCATAGGTGAGGGTAGAAGCATAGATTGACTGGTAAATTGAGAGCTTTGCCTAAAATCATGCTGACCTGATTTTCTGAATGTAAAATAAGAGAAAAGGAAAAAAAATACCAGCTAACTAAATAAGATCAATGTTATCAATTGTTGTCACTGATTATGAATCTGGTTGGAAAGAAAAACCTGCAGCCACAGTGGGTCCCTAGGACCGAGTTTGAAAAGCCCTGATCTAAGTAGTGTTTTAGGTGTGTGATCATTTAATGTAAAATTTATTAATTATTCTATTTAGACATAATAGTTTATATTGTTGGAATCTGGTATGATTCCCATCTGGAATATTTGCAAATGTTGCATGGTCTCTTAGTACCCCTTTGGCTTTGTTCTATTAATTTCATAGTACAAAAACATACCATCAGGCTATTAATTGTAAATAGTCTAAGTGAGTATGAATGTGCTCTCTGATTCACTGGTGAATTTATGGTTAAATTGAGCGCTTTGAGTAGTGAGAAAAGCGCTATATAAATGCAAAGAATTATTATCATTAATAATTTTTTCCTTGTGACTACTGGTATTTGGAAACACTACAGCACATCTGCCCTGGAAGAATAATAAAGAAACGTGCATTTATTAACCATTAATGTTTGATATATCTGAAAGTAAACTGTATCCCATTGTATGATTAGGAAATAAAAATTCTAAATACTGCATTGCATTTTTAAAGAATACACCAATAATTCAAGCAATACATACTGATTAGAGAAAAATGTAAAATCCTACGTAACAGAAGTTAACCTAGCGGTATTAGCTGTAAGGCAGGAAAGACCCTGGAGATGATGGCAATGAAAAGTAAACCATCATTTAAGTATTTCTGCACTCATTTTCCACACACAGAGCTGATCATATTCAGATGACCGCTAGAATAAAGAATGAATAAGGAGACCCTGAAAAACAAAAGTGAGTTAAGAACGTCCCAAACCACTTTAGTATTGCTGTTTCTTTTATATTTTGATTTGGTTTTTTTTCCCTATATCTTACAACTTGTTGGACATTTTCAGGCATAACATAATAAAAGTATTTACTCTCTTTTAGATTTTTCTGTCTTGTGCTGTCTGACAATCTCATTCACTTTCATCAGCCAGGAGGTTTGTCCTTCTGGCTTCCATTTTCAAGTCTGAACTTTTATATAGTGTTTTGGTATCTCGCACCTCATTTGAATTGTATTATATGTTTATTTTGCTTTACTTGAGTGTATTAGTAAAAACTAATTTGTTGTATTTGTGACATACAGCAATAAAGCAGCTAAGCAATATCAATTAGAAATATACTTTAGCTTGGTGGAGTGGTGGCTCTGAGGCTAAGGATCTGCGCTGGTATCCTGAAGGTTGCCGGTTCGAATCCCCGTCACTGCCAAAAGAGATCCTACTCTGCTGGGCCCTTGAGCAAGACCCTTAACCTGTAATTGCTCCAGGGGCGCTGTACAATGGCTGACCCTGCGCTCTGACCCCAAGGGGTATGCGAAAACTAACAAATTTCTAATACGAGAAATCGTATAAGACGAAATAAAGAACAAAAAAAAAAAAAAAAGAACAAACAGTTCTGGATGAGGTCACTGGGAAATTCTCTATCCATTCTAGTGCTTTTGTAATTTCCATCCTAAAGAGTTTGTCAGTGGAACATATATAGCAACATTTAAAGTCTTAACAGCATCCTAAAACACTAAACATCAATATGACTTCATATATAAAGAGAACTGTAACAGATAATCAATAAGGTGGTTAAAATAACTCTACTCATACTGTACAACATAATGATACAAAGTAGAATACATACTTGTACCTATGAATAAGAAAAGCTGTACCTCTACAATGCAATCTAAATTATTAGGCACAATATGCCCCTGGCCAACTCAGTAGCTGTATACTATATGTTCCAGATTTACAATGGGGCTCCTCTTTAAGGGACACATTTATTTATTAAGATTTAATTTTAAAGCATAATTTACATTTACTGTACATTAACTGATTTGGCTGATGTCTTTATCAAAGTTTGACTTATAACATTTCAGATACAATTGGTTACATTTCTTTTGTTTTCCCAGTTGGAGCACAGGCAAGTGAAGTAACTTGCTCATGGATACTCAATGTCAATAGTGATATAATGACATTCCTCAAATCTTGTTTTATATTTATTGTCACTTGCAATATTACCATTTGACATACTAGTGTCTAAAAGTACAAGGCATCTAAGCAATAGCTACCTATGTAAGTAGATGTTAATGTGTCAATATGATTTTATGAATAATAATTTTAGCTAGGCACCAGTCATGTGAAAGGTGAAGTCCTGGGGCCTCATGTATAAACGGTGCATACGCACAGAAATGTTGCGTACGTACGTTTCCACGCTCAAATCGCGATGTATAAAACCTAAACTTGGCGTAAAGCCACACACTTTTCCACGGTACCTTATGCCCTGGCATACGCAATTTCTCCGCTCGGTTTTGCAGACTGGCGGCACCCAGCATCAAAGCAATGCTATTGTTCCTGTGTGGTCACCCTTTCTTTCTTAGATCCACATTCCTGACACGGCTTTATAAATACACTGAAACTAACTGCATATTGTTTATTAGTGTAATGCATCTGATTGTAATTAACCTGCAGCAATATAATGGTCCAGGGAATAGCCATAGTATTCCAAATACCATAACTGCTTTAGCGTTGTTACTCTCAATGCATCTTGTTCTTCTTTCAGCTGCTCCCGTTAAGGGTTGCCACAGCAGATCATCTTTTTCCATATTACTCTCACTGCACCACTCGGAGTATTTATATCACTGTATCTGAGTGGGGAATCACAGCAGCAGCTGATCGGAAAGAGAATTATCGGTATACAGCATGAAGCAGACGCTGCCTCAGCCATGGCAAAACGTTTCAGTGACTTTCCTGTACAAACTTCGCGGTTTAGAAAAAGTTTCATTCCAAGAACTATAAACACACTAAATCAGTCCATCAAGTGCTCCTTGTAGAACTATTTGTACTTATAAGTACAATCACCTCACTGTAAACTTGGGATACAGTTATAATATTACACAACCTGCGCCACTTTATAAAGTCGCGTATTTACATATTGATGACAATATCATTTTTAAGATGAAATGCAGCAAAATATGTTGATTACATTATACAGATAAAACTTTAACTTCATTTAAATAATCTGTATTGTTAATAATTAAACATGTGAGGACACGGTGCCGCAGCGCTAGCTAGTTCATGGATTGTTCCTGCATTGCGTTGTATTCTTGCTCATGCTGACGCGACACTGGAAGGATAGACGGATAGAATAATTAAACATGTACTATGAAGATATTTCAATGTTCCTTAAAAGTTTTGAAGAATCGGCATTCTGAGCTTACAGATGGTTTCACATCTATTACAGAGCTGATTGTGTGGCAATTGGGTATTTGGAGAAAGAAAAGTAAGGAAAGGAATTGGAGGTTAGTACGTTTGAAAGAGACAGTACTGCTGCAATAAATTATTTCATCCAAGGTCGCGCATGGCGCAGCAAGCCTCTTGTGTGAGACATGAACAATCACTGCGCCACCGTGTTCCCATGTTTAATAACATGCTTTCATTCCTATCATCATGAAAAAAATATCACGTATACATCTCAGTATTTTAATTATTCAGAGAGCTGTAATATCACGAATATAATGGATTATGTGTCCTGTCAGAGAAAAAGAAAGCCCGTTTAAGAAGCAGGTAGTGATTCACACACATAGAAGATCAAATACAGAACAAAGCATTTAATGTGCTTCTTTAGTTACAATTGGATTTGAGAAACTAGTAAATTAAACGATTTTAAAATGAAGTTTATGATGTTCTACTTTAATGGCAAAATAAACTACGTGATTAAAGTGGAAATTTCGAGATTAAAGTTGACATTTTGTGCTTTTTTCCCACTGTGTGCCTATTTTTTTTGTCTGTACCCTAATAAGCTTTCACATGACACTCAGACTTGCGTTTTCACGGCGACTTTGATATGTGATTTCTTTTTTATTTCGGGCACTGTGCGACTTTGTGAACTTGAGCTTTCGAGTTTCTCCGACACTGTCACTCGATCAACTTTCTTTTGTTGATTATACCACTGTTTAAACCAACAAATAGTATGTTTTTCCTTTGCCTCCACTTGGTATTCACCGAAATTTCTTATATTTTCCCCTGTGCTTTTCTCATTGTCTTTTCACAGAAGGCTATTTATATTGATTTGCATATTCAAAGAGGCGTAATTCTGGGAGGAATTGGGGGTGGGACAGAAGGCGCGTGCATGTGCGTTACTTTTCATGCTGATCGGGATTTATGTAGTGGAAGAACGTGAAAGTTTGCGTGCGCACAGATTCCTGCATCTGGATTTTTCTGTGCGTACGCACATTCCTGCTTTTGTGCTTACGCCATGTTATAGTATGAGTTCTATGCACGGCGTTATACATGAGGCCCCTGGTGTTTATGTAAGAGGGCAGATAGCTCATTAGTTGTTAGGTGGGTCACTTGGTAGCCCTTGGATTTAGCAACACACTCTTCAAAATTAAATGTGTTTAAATAACTAAAGTTGAGCAAACGTTCATTCTTTCATAGGTATATATATCTTCTTAAACCCCAGAACAAACAGAATGTGAATTCCATACCATATTTGAATTTTGGGGTGTTATTGAAAACATGCATATCACCTAATCTCATACTAATCATCTTCTGCTTACTTTATTAACCAGCTTTCTTTGGATCTATACTATACTGAGGATGAAATCTATGAACTCTCCTACACAAAAGAGCCCAGGAACCCAAAAATCCAGGTGAGGCCACAATCCAAAAGATTTAGCATTGCACTAAAAAGGTTTCCTGATGTTTTAGTGAATATACCCATTGGTCTCAATTACAGCCTGCTATTCCCTCCAAACCCCCTGTGTTTGTAGACTGGGCTTCAGGAGTGGCACCAAGACATGATCCAGCAGTCATCTCCAAGCATGTGAAACAAATGGTGGAGGTGAGTGGATTTCCCCCGAGTCTCTAGTGCAGTATATCTTGGTCTTGTACCAGGTGTAAACTTGAGGAGTCTAGATCAAGGAAGAATACTCAGTCTCTATATGTATGAAAGCAAGTAAACAGCGAGCACTATGTCTGGCTTAGCTTAGCCAGTCAATCTTCCGTTTAAGGCCATGTTTTTGTCATCATTTTAGTGAAGCTTGTTGCCAAGACTTGTCTCTGTGACGCATATGTTCATGTCTGCGCTGCAGAGCCCTGTCTTCAGTGGCACAGAATTTTCATCAACCTGCTGAGATCCTATCCTCCTGTTGCCCCCTGCAGTCAGTCATAAAGAACTATGACCACAACCACGATGGCTTCATTTCTCAGGAGGACTTTGAGAAGATTGCAGCAAGCTTCCCATTTTCCTTTTGCACGCATGACAGAGAGCGGTAAGTCAAAAAAAATGACAACATAATTGCATGTAAGCAGTGAATGTCCATTTTAATTCAATGATCTAATCACAAACTGTAGTCCAAATATGTGTGTGCTGTAAGATGGCAGACCATAATTTACCAAAATAAATGAATAAATGATACTGGACCAGGAAATGAGAGTGTGAGTCAATAAACAAAACAAGGCTTGAATGCTATAATGCCCAATGGCATTTTACAGTACCCCTTCCAGCCACTATATGGTAGCAATGGGACCATGTTGCAGAATTCAATAATGCATTAAATGGTTGTGCCTATGAAAGAAAATCAAAAAGAAAATGGTGGCATGGGCTGTAGAAAATAATCATATATGAATTTCTCACGGCCATTTTTATTGTTTTAAATTTGAAGTTTTTTTGGCAATTTGTCTCCACAGTGAAGGCTTGATGAGTCGTGAAGAAATCACTTCCTATTTTATGCGAGGTATTTCCATCTGCTCTAAACTAGGATTACTGCACAACTTCCAGGAAACCACTTATAAGAAGCCAACTTTCTGTGATACCTGTAATGGCTTTGTAAGTTTCCTACAGTAATTAACACTAGTTCCAATAAGGTAAGATATATACCCATTAATGTCTGTTTCTTTTATTCCTAGCTTTGGGGTGTCATTAAGCAGGGCTATCGTTGTCGAGGTATGTACATCACTCATATAGTTGACTATATTTATCTATTTTATTTTTAGCTTTACTGAGGATCATGAATCTTACATAAATTATGGTAATTATTAGATTGTCAGTCTTGCCATCAGTAACTGCAGCTCACATAGGTTGATAATGCTAATGCCATTATAAATCTCGGTGTTGCTCCTAGAAGATTTACCAAG